>NW_025955320.1:0-39932 GCF_022376445.1 Fomitopsis serialis | reverse complement strand
ACTGAATACGAGTGTCCAGGATGCCGTAAGCAGCGAACTCTGCCTCCACGTACCGCGCCGCTAACCCTGTCATGTCGTAGTTCAACCTCGGATGGAAGCTGTCCTTGGTCGAGAAGGGCTACGCGCCAACAACACTCCTATCGACCTACTCCGAAGAGCGCCTGCCCGTCATCAAGCGTATGATCGACGAGACGAAGGCCATGTACAAAATCGTCATGAACGGCCCGCGCGATAAGCCTCGCGGTGCGGGCGAACAAGACGCTGCCTGGCGTGGTCGGCAGGATCAGCTCAAGCAGCTCGGGATCAACTATCGCTGGAGCTCGATCCTTGTCGACGAGATCCACGCCGTGGACGCGGAGGAGGCGAAGAGGGAGACCGTCGACGCGTATGGAGCCCTCGGCGGCGACGGCCTTCACGCAGGTGACAGGGCCCCCGACGCCCCTGCGCTGGTTGACCTCAAGTCCGGCGGTGCTGAACCGACGTCCCTGTTCAATATCTTCGCCCCGACGCATCACACCGTCCTGCTTTCTGCGGCGATGTTCCCGTGACTGAGGCTGTGCTCGAGGTCTCGAAGACGTACCCCTCCGAGCAGGTCCACGTCGTGGTCATCTATCCGAAAGATGCATCGGCTGCGTCTGTGACGGGTGGTGCTGATTTAGTCTTGCAAGACAGCGAAGGACACGCTTATTCGGCGTACGGCATATCGGATGGCGTCTCTGGGTATCATTGTGAGACCTGACGGTGTTGTTGGAGGGATCGTTATCAGGACAGAGGGAGCGAGAACATATTTCAGCAAGGTCTTGTCCACTATCTCGGACTAGGCCTCCACGCAACTCCAAGGTCATTACATCTTTGTACCAGTGTCAATCCGTGGTCTAGTAAGCAGGTTCGGTATCCCGCGAACCGTTATACGAGGGTTGATAAACTATTAGGTACTTTTGCCTCTGCGCGCTGCTATCTACTTCGGAAAGCATCATGGAGAAGTACCTGCTGTGAATATAGCGTGGCCTGAACGTTGCGCCGTCTTCAAGGTGAGCTGCATCTACTTCAGCTTCCTGCTAAACTGCAGCCTGTATATGATACGGCCATACAAATACGTGTCCAGGCCCAGAACAGCTCACCCCAGTCCGCGAGGTACGGTCCGCGGGCGATGACTGAAGTACTGATCACTGAGCTGAATCGAGAGGTCCTTGCCCGCCAGATCACTTCTAGAGTGGTTTGCGCTGCATACTGAGGGTTACTCGAAGAGTTATCTGTAGTCTAGTAGTATACAACTTGAAGCGTACTCCTCCCCTCAACAAGGTCAAACGTAGAGGAATAATAGGAAACAGAAAAAGACCGGGCATGTAGTACTATCATTCACTAAGGCTATCACTGCATGGTACTCAGTGCTCACGTACGGAAGCTTGGATGGTTCTACGTGAGCCTATCTTACTGATCATGCATAATAACATCGGGTCAAGTGGCTCCCAAGGTGGCCTTTGTATCGAGATTCAAAAGCTATGGCGTCCTGCTGAAGCGAACAGTTCAGCGCTCGAGGTTCTCCCGTCGATCAACAACAGCGATAAACGCAGAGGTCGCAACTTCGAGCACAGTGAGTTTCTGAATAAACCGGTCTCCGTTTCACACCCAACTAACCATCGCAGGTGTCTGGATGCGGAGATCAAATGTACTTCGTGCCTGAGGGATAGGCTGCGCGTGGGGTACACGCATAGGGAGTGATAGATGTCGCCGCTGGACATGCGAATGCACGCCACTCCTTTTTGATGATCTGGCAGGATGATATCGAGACCGTGTAGCTCGCAATCATCGAAGCGATATCCTGTGTGATAATACATTGCCTGATCCCATCGAATTCGACAGGCTCGTGTCCTGACTGTGCCCGCGGAAGCGAAGTTGCATCCTTGACTTGTTGCCACGATGGACACCATTGGTACTATCTTGTCCCGGCTCTGGGAAGAGCCATAGGAGTCGCCCCGGAAGCCAGCGTCCATAGCCCGGACGAGGGCCTTCCAGGCTTCTTCCGGGTGTTGTCCCGGAATGTACGGTGGTAAACCCGCGCCATCGTCAAGTACGCAAGCCCAGCGATCTTGTCCAACTCGCTTTCAGCTGAACGATGGCGCATGGCGTCAAGAATGGGGTATAGAGAGTCTCGCTGATCGGCGCAGTTTTGATACAGCCAAGAGACCGTATGCCAGAATTTACGCTCGTCCGGATCGACTATGTCGCTTGTCTGCTCGTTGATGTCGGAGGTCGATCGTACCACTGGAGAGTTTGTGGCAATGCCAGCAACTCTAGACTCTGCTGTGATCTCCTGCAATGTCCACGCTCGGTTGAGCCAATGCCGCGGGCTGTCGAGGTCACCAATGCGGAAAGCACGCCCAAGCCCGCTGTAATAGTGCACGACGAGTTTCGATGCGCTGTATACATCCCCGATCGTAGGGACATCCAACTTCCACTCCTGTAGACGGATAGCCTCATTCTCCTGAGAGCCGTACTGCCGTAGACAGAGCACATCCAACCATACAGTACGCAAGCCCATGTTCAGGAGCTCGATCCGCACACGTTCCAGCGTTGTGTCGACAGAACGGGCACAGGCCACTCTTTGTTGTTGATAGGCGTCTCGATAGACTGGCGACGAGAGTTGTCCATCCAACTGTGGGAGATCGCACCATCCAAACGCGATACTGCCCAGTAAGGGATGACGCGATTGCCACATAGGTCCCACACACGGCGTGGAATTGTGAAAGGCTTGACAATCATGTTCGTTTCGGGATCAAACATATTGGACCGTTGAGTTTGGTCATCTTCTGCCCTTGAGGCTAACAGCCGAAGGCCAACCACAGGATTCGGATTCCACTCTGAACGAAGCAGAGCATAGGTGTACCCGAAGTCATGCCCCTCTGCAATATACGCTCGCAGTGCATCAGCGAGTTCTGGATAACGTTCGAAGGTATGAGCTGTCCCCATAACTTCGTTCAGTTTGTTAAGGAGATCGTGGACTGAGCGTGGTTTCATCGAGGCTTCAACCGAAGAGATGATGTGTGTGCCCGTGTACTCCGCCTGAAGAGGCACCTCGAGGGAGTCTTTAGGCTGTCCGTCGGACAGAGACGAGATGTTGAAGGTCCTCGGAACACTGTAGGTTATTCCTGCTTGCTCACGAATTTTCCGTCGACGTTCTCGCCGCTCTTCTACAGCATGTCATTGTAGTGTCGAGCAAAATGGGTACAATAGGCTTCATACCTGCTGTGAGCTGGGAACGTGTTTAGGTGGAGACTAACAACCAGATACAAGACCCACTCACCTTTTTTCCGGCTGCCCCATCACTGTCCATCACAATAAACGACATAGGAGCACAACGTAGAGCAGGGCGAAAAGCGACGGTATGAAGGATACGGGCGAGGGACTGGTCACTGCTTTGCGACGCGCGCCGGTGCGCACCGTGACGGACGCAGGACCCTAGACTAGACGGGAGACCGAGCAGCGAATTGAAGAAGTGGCGGAATGCTGCCAGTACGTATACGGGTCAATCTAACTACCTGCATGGTGATGAACACGAGGCTCACCGTTGGTACCGTAGCGAGAGACAATTCGGCTCAGATAAAGTGCGCGGCACTAGGTAGGCACTTGGTCACGGTGGTTGACCAATAGTCCTCCTCCGTTGTTTGCGTGCGCATCCTTGATCACTCAGGCGGCCAGTCACAATCGGACTTAAGTTATGTCGATGCAAAAGTCTCGTAACCTTCGCTGCTACTTACATACAACTCGAACTACATAAGATGTAACTCGGTGATAGTCTCTTGAGTACTGATTTCATGGGCGCGCGGAGGAGGACAGAGGGAAAGATCACACGAAATGCGAACAAACGTCGCCAATTTACCTCGTTCTCAATCGCACCCACAAGGGTCGATGTCATAGGAGCTATCACACTAGTCCCATACTGTAACACATATCTTAGCTCTACTGACGGTCCACGAAACATACTGTACACATGATGTCGTTCCACCACCCTGTAGCTAGTAGTATGTGGTTACTAAGATCCTACACGCAACCTACATATTTTCGTTACATTGGTCTCGAGATTGGCACTTGTGTCGGCAGTACGAGCCCATTCCGATTGCCCAATCCCTCCTATTGCCGTGCTCTTTGATCATATCTTCGCCATATGCACCCTACGTCTGTATGCCTTGGCTGGGCCACTACGTACACCCTGCAACCAAACATATTCATGTCTGTCGTCAGCGCGTTACAGAGCGCCAGTAGAGCGACAGACAGCAGGAGTAGGACGCAATGAACAGAGCCCCAACGGTGGCTGTGTTGGCTGCAAGCGCGGCAGCGCAGTATACGAGTAGAGTCGCTACTCCGGTTGCAACGCTTTCCATCGGATCGAGCTCGCGTACCCATTGACCAGATGTGACCAACTTGATGTCATCCACTGTTCCTCGTAGCCGGACCCAGCGGTCCTGGCTGAGCAAGACGAGGAGGTCGCCTTGTACGCCAGGTTCCTTCTGTCCCTTCCATCCCGGAACCGCCCTCCTCCTGAACACAACCACATTCAGCGCCCGGGCAAGGACAAGCATTCCAAGGACTCCGACTGCCCAGTAATCCTCCATCCATCCAAGAACGACAAAGCAGGTGATGGTCATCGCAACGCCCGTAGTGTAAAGAAGAAGGGCGACCCAATGGCGAGGAGGTATGCGGTCGCTGGGTCGCACGGGCTTAACTCTGACGTCTGCGAGATGGCCCGGCTCGCCTATACGCTGCAGATAGAAGACCATCGCCTGGTTCTCGATCCTGAACACGTATCCGCTGTGCATGGCTGCGGCAGCAGGAAGTTCTCCCTTGTTCACCTCGGACGCCTTTTGTTGGGTATGGATGCCCGGCGCGAGGAAAAGCATGTCGATGTACCACGATGTTCCAATGAGAGCAGTCCTCTCCGAGATGGTGGAGAGGTCGGCGAGTGCTATAAGGCCTGCAGAGTCCAAGGATATGCCTGTGATCGAGTTCTTTGTGAGCGGCATGTTGATCTCGGTGAGCGATGCGATGTGATACGATGAGGGACGTGCAGGACGCGATATGGATGTCGAGCGCACACAGTTGTGTACGAACGATGCGAGCAGATATTACAGGAGCCTGAAGCAAGACGAGTTAGTCTAGTTGCAACAAGAAATTGTAGCAACGAAGCTCGCGAGCTCACCTTGAAGGACCGTCACAGGCCACGAAGGAGGGCGGCGATGGGCAGAGCGAGTCAGAAGCTGTGGTTGGGGACACGTACCTTCCTGTCTACTGTGACGCCCACGGCCATATTTGTCGGAGGCGATGAACAGATACTTACATACTAGTATGTAGCGCGCACATATGAGCTCGTATCCGCGCTGTCAAGCGGGTGCGTGTCGTAGGGTTTGGCTGTTACCGAATCGTGGCACGTAAAAGGTGTCACGCTTGTGAGAACACCTCGTAAGTACTTAGTCTCATATCAAGAACCTCCTCACATCTGAGGCGTTTGTGTTACGACATCCCGTACCCTGCCACTCCTGTTTGGGAAGTGGAATGGTGACCGGAAGGTGTGGTCGCGGAAGAGAAAGGGAAACATAAAAACCATGAGCCGGTGATGATTGAATGAGACAGGCATGCATGGTGCGAGGTGGTTTTGCCACTCGGTAACCGTCGGATGTCAGATAGTATCGGGCCGGGATCTCAGCCACTCTACTACGTGACTACTTAAATAAGTACAATGTCCTTTCATGTTTGTGCTCCCAGTACTTGCGTTCCAGTCAACTTACCCTCGGTGATATCTGTGACTCAAAAAAGGTGTCTGATGCTACCCTCCAGATTTGAAGAGCCTGCTCGACCTGATCCAGATGGCGCTGTACGCCTGACCGACTCGGACGCAGCGCTCGCACGTCTATCCGCCGTCCAGAAGCACTACCTCAGCGACCCTTTCATCCGCCACTTCGTACCTCGCGCACATCTGCAACCACCTCGTCCGCCGCTGATCAATGTCGGCACCTACGTGCGCTCGGAGGGCATTGACAAGCTAGTCGAGCGATGGTTCGTGTTTGCAGAGCAGGAGGGCACGCAATGCCAGATCGTCAGCCTCGGTGCGGGGAGCGACACCCGGTTCTGGAGGATTTCGGTGCGTACGGTACGAATCGCGATGCTGGGCTACCAGCGCGGTGACGGAGCATGTCTAGCCAGACGGGACCGAGGAAGGACCTGCTGCGAGCGTACCTTGAGGTCGACTTCGCCGAGATCACCACGAAGAAGGCCATGGCAATCCGTAAGAGCAAGGAACTCAGTGCAGTCCTAGGCAAGCCGGAAGATATTAGCATCGGTGAGCCCTCAGTCTTGTACGAGGAGCGACATGTCTTTGAGTATGCCCAGTCAGCGGCGGCACCTCTCTCCATGCACCGAAGTACCATCTCCTCGCAGGCGACCTCCGCCTACCGCCTCCGAGCTTCTCGCTCTGCTCGGACCTTATCTTTCCCCTGTACACCCGACTCTGCTACTATTTGAATGTGTCCTCGTCTACATGTCCCCCCAAGCCTCTTCCGCCCTTATCCAGGGCTTCGTCGACCACTTCGAGAGCGCTACAAGCGCGCAGGGTGGACACGGTGTACTCGGCGGGATCGTGTACGAGATGTTCGGGCTCGAAGACTCCTTCGGCAAAGTGATGAAGTCCAATCTCATGGTGAGTAGCGTGTTCACTGCCGTTCCGAGCGGCAACTGATGGACCGTTGAAGGCCCGCAACGTATCCCTTCCGGGTGCGGACCCTTATCCCACTGAAACCTCACTTTCCACGCGGTTTCTCAAGCACGGATTTACCATGGCGAAGCACTGACCCTCCGCGATATCCGCCGGTCATACGTCGACCCAGTCGAGCAGGAAAGGTAAGTAACGGCAGCCCTAATCAAGTTTGGTACTCACCAGCACTTCTTCTGCGTAGGATCTCTCACCTAGAGATGCTCGACGAGATTGAAGAGCTGGAGCTCGTTCTCGGACACTACGCGATCACCTGGGGTGTCAAGCTTCCCGGAAACGCCGGTGCCGTCAAGGCTCACTGGGCTGCATGGGACCTGGAGCCATATTCGACCGCCGGCGAAGATGCGGACTGAACTATAAGGCTGAAGGAAGCGTTGGGGAATGTACGATATCGTGAACGTAGTCTCGTGAAATACAACATTGTACGCATTGTCATGCTCGTTACGAAGAATACGCTAAAAGTGTTGATGGCGTCCATGAGACTGCCAAAATCGGTAATAAGCCGTCAGTACTTCAGTTGGCAAGCTCTAAGCCGCCTGGGGCGAGAGACCTGCGGCTCCCTTCCACGCCGCGCCAGCATTGGGATGTTCGCGGAAGTTGACAACGTTGTCGATGTCTTCACGCCTGCTCAAGGCGTTAGTCAACAATCCATCGGATCACTACACCTTACGCACTTGATCAGACCTTTCGCAATCTGCTGCTCCGTGAGCTCCTGCAGGTACGGGATGAGCTTATGCTGGTACTTCGCCACGCTCTTGTACTGTGGATAGAGCGGTATTAGCGGCAGAAACTCGAGTGAGCGAGATTGCGGTTGGGTGTATATCCGTACCTTCATTAACATCTCGTCTGAGTCGGTGTGGATCTTCGCAAGTAGCGCAGGTACGAGCGGGTTATCTGCCAAGTCTTCCATGCGCTTCAACACAGGGTGGCTGCAGCCCATCACACGAAAGTTAGCATCCCACAGAACCACAAAAATGCAGGGTGTGCCTACACGCCGAACATGATCCCCTTCGTTTTCGGCAGCTTGCGAAACGTCTGGTGGTCGAACCGGAGGAAGAGGTCCTTCGGGTGCAAGTCCTCGCGCACGTCGTTCGAGATGATGTTGTCTGACGTCCAGCGCTGAGCACGGCACACAAGACAGCTGGGCGACACTCACGCCAGAACAGCTCGCGGTCGTCCGCGATCCACCAGCTGCACCGCTCGAACGGCCGGTCAGGCGCGAACCGCACCATCGTGCGCTCCACGCTTGTCAGCATCCTGTTGAAGTGCGGAATCTGCGCGTGCAGCTGGTGAAGGGGCTGCCCGATCTTCTCGGATAGTAAGTACGACCCTAGACGGCGGCGAGTCAGAACGGATCTAAGAGCGGAGGGGACGCAGCGCGCACCGGGGAAGACGATCACGCCGCCGACGAGGTAGACCTTCCCGTCTTCGCGCTCGCGTCCCATGAGGAAGTCATCCTTCACCAGCCTTCAGTCCGTCAGAAATCCGTGC
The DNA here is from genome assembly GCF_022376445.1 of Fomitopsis serialis. Taxonomy (NCBI): domain Eukaryota; kingdom Fungi; phylum Basidiomycota; class Agaricomycetes; order Polyporales; family Fomitopsidaceae; genus Fomitopsis; species Fomitopsis serialis. Next base: position 31,678 of record NW_025955320.1, on the reverse strand, counting down.
TGAGTGTGTAAAGAAGGTAAGCTCACCTGGTCACGACCATCAGCGCATCGATGCCCTTCAGGTCGGAGACATTGCTGAACGTCTCCCCGGTCACCTTATTATGAATGCCATTTGGGACGGGGCCTGGCGTCTTGGAGGGGATGGCGTCGAACAGCGTCGGGTACCGCTTCGGGAGGTAGTCGACGAGGGTCTCAAGCAGCTCTGTGCAGGCTGCATCGTTTTCGGGGAGCGAGTCCACGACGACTCTGCCTGTCCAACCTCAGGTTTAAAACGAACACACGTCCTTCCACCTATCTTACCTTGTTCCTTGATCACTCGCGCCTTCTCGTCAAGATACCACTGGTACTCCTTGTCGATCTCGATCCAGTCATTGATATGTAGCGGCTGGTGCGCCATCGTCTACAACCCGCGCCCATCAGCACCGTCCTCGATCAGGAAGCCGCCATCTGGGGAAAGAAGACGTCGCGCCGCTTCTGCGGATCCTAACGTACGACGGCCGATCACGATGCATAGCGAAACAAGACATACCTGGAAATACGGATACCGCAATACCTTGTTCACGTACACATAGTTGCGCAGCGTCGCCGTGCTCAGGTCGAAGTCCAGCAGTGGATCAGGATCGGGGAGATATCCTGGGCCAGTAGCATCCCATGCGCCTCCCTCAGTCTTGCCAGACCCATAGCGCAGTGCCTTCGGCTCCTTCTCAACGATGCCTGTGGTTTCCGCCTGGGACGTCGCGGGAAGAATGGGAGATGCGGAGGCCTGCGCCCCCGCGCGCCGCAGAGACAAGAAGACCTTGACTACGACCGCGATGATGAGCACGCTCAGGAGATCTTGCCAGTCCACCGTCACGAGCGCGTTCCCGATCTGAAAGGTGTATGGCATCTCTGCGGACGCTGAGCTTATGCCCTGCCAGGATGATGGCGAGAAGTAGGGACCTCGAGCTCGCCTCCGGGCCTCACGGCGGCGGATACTTATGTGCAGGCCCTTCGAGGCGCGTGTGATAAGACGTGTCTTCTAGGAGCGGCTACCTGTCCGAGGCAGTCGATAAAGGAGTTTCCACTGGCGAACATTTCCAGCGACTTACGTGTGAGTGGGGGCTGCATTGATAGGCATCTGCTTCCGCAATAAAGGCTTCAGGCGTCTCGTGGAATCTGGATAGAAGCCTCAGTCACGGCCCTCACCATCATGAGCATATGACTAGCTAGTAGCATCTACGTACGCAGGAGAAATGAGTCTCGACTGCAACTCGACTGCGACCAGGCTGACCGGAAAGCGAGGGTGCACGCTGTGAGTACGCAGAGAACCCTAGCATCCTCCGCTTGATTCAATAGCGAGGAGGCTCCTGGCACATGCAAGCTTGAGCAATATCTTCTGATGTGGCATGTGACACCGAGGATCGATTACGCACTTCATATCACTCTCTTGGAAGTCTGGGACTGAGAACAAGACTCTAGGCACCAGGCGTCCAGTAGATACACCTGTAGCACAGAATTGATCGAGGGGATTGTACCAATGAACATGGCAAACAAGACAACCCGCTCGACGGTACACTGGTGGTACTTCGTACCGATTCGATCTCCACGTCCATCTGCCGCTCATCTCGCTTACGCCCGCCCTCTTGGTACGAAGGACTTCGAACGTTATCACCACGCCCTCCGCTGCAAAACAGTTCACCGGGCAACGTGTGAACGTATACACACAACAATCGCATTAAATATCGAATGAACGACAGGGCGAAACGAACGACAGGTTTGCGAGTAGGTACGATAGTATAGCACACATCCTGGGGGACGGGGGGTGGGGCTGCACGCTGGGCGAACGACGAGAATACGCATACGTAGGGTCGACGGCGTATATATCGTGTATCCATTCATGCAACGTCCATCAGTCAGTCGTCGAGAGGCGTACGTAGGGTGGGGAGTACAGTACGTAGCGGTAAGTTAAACGAAGCAAAGGCAAGAGAGCACGCGAAGGAACCAAGACGTGCAGCCAACACTAGGATAACACAACGGGGCGAAGCGGATTAGACCAGGGGACGCAAGAAGGGGACTGATAGACAACACACGGCCGAGCAGCGGGGCCCGACCGCAGAGGGATGGTACACGACATGACGAAGACAACAGAGGTGCGGGTGGTATGGTCGACGAGGAAGTACGAGCCAGCGAAACACTAGGGATGTATGAGTGAGGGCAGGGGAGGTTGGATCCGCAGTCCTCAGGTCCGTAGCGGCACAGTAGAAGTAGAATCCAGGATGTCCCGTCTAGGAATAACAACAACAACACCACACAACACCAGCAAGCCCTCCTCGATCTACACCACGCGAGAAAGAAGACGGGATACAGGGGAAACTCGTGAGTCGTGAAGGGTAATAGTACAGCCTCTCGCTGGGCGATTTTCACTGCGCCCTCGCGGACAAGGTGCGTTAGAGAGCGACGGCGCGAGGATGAGAGGGATGACGGCAAGACCACCGGCGACGATTTGCGTTGTGCCCGGAAGCGGTCGATGTCTCGCTAGCAGAGCCAGAGCCAGTGGACGATCCGCTGGAACCGGTGTGGTAGCAGACGAGGATTTGGACGTCGACGTCGCAGTGCCATTCAGCGCTTAGCGTTGCGCTGCATCAATCGAGTTAGCACTGGATCCTGCGGACTTCACAGTGGCACATACAACAAAGCCGGCAAGAGTCTGCCACGAACTCTCGTTGATGTTGATACCGCCGACACCCCAATGGCACAAGTGTTCCAGTCGAAAAACCAGATCGTGCTGTTGTCCGTGATGGGGAGAATGAAGTTGGTGATGGTGGTGAAATTGCCAGCATCACGGAAGCCGGTGGTGAAGCCGTTGACGGTGACGTTGGTCTCGTCAATCCAGATGCACGGCGACGGGAACGTGGACTGGATGACAGTGTGGTTGCCCTGAGTGACTGTCGATGAATAGCGCGTCAGTAATCTGGATGTCCTCCTGCATGCAGTACCAACTCCACGCCCGCACTACGCCCTGCAAAACGGCCACGCGCTAGGAAACAGGGACAAGAATGTTTGACGAACGAACGGAGAAGTACTCACAATTGAAGTAGACCGTGTCTCCTATCGCAGCGTTAACCGATGAGGCTGGTAGACCAAGCTGCCGTTGGTGGTTGTGTTACCGCCGACGGTGATATTCCACTGTGTGGGCGTCGGGGCAGCCGACGAGGAGGTCTGGGCGTACACAACGGACGCAGCGGCCAACTGTCGTCGTCGCCGGGTCGAAAATTGATCGTACGAGCGGGCTTATCAGCGATGTTCCCGTTCTTTTGCAGTTGAAACTCACGGCAGAGGCGATGAAGGAGAGAGCGAACATCTTGACTCGAGACGAGCTTGTGAAGACGGCGAGGAGAGAACGGAGTGGCCTGAGGGCGAAGGCGGGCTACCGAAGTCGAGGAGGACAAGGGTGAGGACTGCCCGCAGACCTCCTCGCACCTAAGAGCACCGTTGCACGTGGGATTTTCCTGCCGCACTGGGCCGAAGCTTCGGTGCCACGGGCAGGCCATTGCCTAGAATGGTCATCGATGACGCCGTTCGCCGCCCGATCGCTCGGCGTGCGCACTGCGTACGCACGATTGCTGCACGGCATTGGCTGAAGCCACATATCGACAGCTCAATTTCGGGTCCGCACAGCTGCCGTGCTAATTTCGTCCCATAAGTTGTCCATAAGCCAACTCGTTCTCGGCGCATGGTCGCCGCACGGACCACGTCTAGGTAGAGCCTGTCAGCCTCATGGAGGCTACGCGCACGGGCGTAGAATGTCTGACAGACTGTATCAACCAAGTCCTGCGCACGCAGGAACCGGCAGCGAGCCTTAACTTGTACGCTGGAGCTCCAACGCGCTCCCGATATTCGCGAGCGGCGTGCCCGCTTGGAGTTGGCTTGGAATCAATCACACCGGGAAGCTGCCCGTATACCGATTCGGACGGGATGCAAGCGACGGAGCTCTCGTCGGTCGCTCTCTCTCGTCAAAAGGTAAGCTTTTCTGATACGTCGGGATCTGAGCTTGTATAACATATAACCTAAGAATATGCCGGACGAACGTCGAATGTAAACGAGATGTCAATGTCCGCAGGAGGTGGTCAAGTCTCCCATGAATACGAAGTGAAAGGGGGATTTCATGGGTTTGTGGGAGACGGTCAGTGAGGCTGGTGCTCGAACAATGCAGCGCAACGTCTACAGAAGCCGCAGGGCATGTACCATTCAAGTTCCCACATGACAGTTCGACAAGTCTTCGTGAGAAGGGCACGTCGTCATCTTGGAACGCTAAGTGTCAGAACTCTGCAGAATTTGAAACTGAACAGAAGCCCGTCCATGCACGGGGATGGGTCTGGATGAACGCAATATCGAACCTAGACCTTCCACATGGCGCTAGAGAGAGGTTCATGTCGAATGTACGGATGAACGACCTTACCTCTGCACAGGATACCAAGATGACTGCCGAACACATCACAATTGCATGAAGATCTAAGGACCTAGCCATTCATTGGGGCAAGGCATCGTCTACCGCAGTGACCATTCAAGAGAGAAAGTGAAATCAGAAATCGTAGCTGTCGCGTACTCACTCAGCTAGTTCAGGGCATGCCTGCTTCGCCGACACACTTTCGTTATTTTCTAAGTCCGTAGCGCGTAACAGGGAAGGACTAGTGCTGTCCAGAGCGCGTATATACTCACTGAACTCTGAATTGTCCCAACGAAGGGTAGCCTATCTGTCTCGATTCCTTCAGAACATTCCCGGCTGCGGAAGCTGGGATTGTACAGTACCGAAGCATGGGCAGGGCCTGTGGCACAGGAGTACGGCGAGCGAGCAACCACACATAAGCTACGCGACTGTGTGGGCAGCGATGGCATAATGTTGGCGAGCGCAACCAGTGGTGTAGTGAGATAAAGAGAAGGCAGAGCGCAAGCAACGTTTCGAGCTGCATTCAACAAGGACAGACTGGCTAATCGCGACGGCAGGAGCCGTGTCACGTACACCGTGGCAGTACGATAGCGGTAGCGCAATATACTCGGGTCGACCAGCTCCCCGGGATGGTACATTGCCTTGCCTAAACAGCACACTGTCATTGGAGGAGTATTGCAACGCACCTGAGGTTCAGTTGTCACGCGCAGCGCACTTGCGGGCTTCTTGTTGTCGCCTGTCGAGCACGTTCGAGCTGCCGTCTTGTGGAGAACCGCCGTAACGCTGACCATGTCAAGACAACCCATCTCAAAGTGTCCGAGCAGGAGAACACAGTCGCTGAGAGATATTGCGGCAAGGTGAACCAATACAAGACCCTTCAAGCACCCGCACCAGAAGTCGAGGCGGTGGTGAGGATTGAACGCGAGCGGCGTCCGCTGCCCACGTTGTGCCTGCTATTGTAGAACTGCGAATCATACACAGAGACTTCGCGCGACGCCACCGGTCTTCTCCGGGGGCTTTCAGGACATTCAGCATCTGCAACGCGAGGGGCCCGAAAGGCGAAACAACATGAGTCGTTTGCACCCTGTGTCCGACATCCCCGGGAACATCGCGCAGCTAGCATGGGAAGGAAGGGAAGACAAGCATGCAACTCACCGAGGAGCGCCGAATTTAGCTCGACAGGGCGGATAATCCGTGCCGCAGAACAGATGGCGTCAAGGTTGACTAGAGGATGTGTCCCTCATCTTGGCCTGGTTCATCACTAACTGGATGGAGGCTTAGCTGTCGTAGGCCTTGATCAAGGGGAAGCAGTATATCTTGCGTACCTCAAATTGACTGCTCGTTTGTCTGCACTCACCGGCGAGCCCGATGACGCTGTCCCAGTGCCTTGCGAAGGCACCATTGACATGTATGCACTCTCGACTCCGAGTGATAGCAGCCCCAGAACCGCGTCCAGACTGGGGAGCCTCGCAGGGGGGTTGCCCGTTCGCTCACAGCGAGAACGGCTCGGCACGGTCTCGCGAGCAACCTAGGAACTCAGCGAAGACTCGCCGAGTTGCAGGTGCCCGATCCGGACACTCCCTCACCGCCCGCCACCCACACGTGATCTCAGCACAAACGGACGCCCAAATAAGGCAGGCGGTCTCGATCAGACACGCTCCCGGCGTGCTCGAAATGGCGACCCTTGTCCTGCGCGTTGCTGCTTCGTTGACGACAGCGTCCCCCCGCACACGCGCATCACGTTACGAAATTCGAGACACGGCACGATGCCGCACCCAAACGATCTCCCGGAATGGCAGGAGGGCTTCGCGCTGCTCGGGCGCCTTGCCATATTCGTCGGTTAGTTTGAGACCGAGCTCGAGTGCATGCCGAGGGGGTATAACTGTCCAGCGAGCCTTGTATTCTCGTAGCGATCCCTCCAGCACATCACATCTCAGGCCTTCACCAGCCTGACAGCTGCCTTCCTCCGGATCGCCCGCCCTACCACCCGCCGATCACTGCGCGATCCCGCCCCTTCCGGAGTCGTTCCTGCAGCAGCGTCGCGAGTTAGCCGTTCATCCACACTCGGCCAAAACATTTGTCGTCATGGTTGCTACTTTCATCCTGACACGCACTTTGCCATCTCGGCGCTTTTCGTCGGAGGTGAGTTCGCTAAGCTCTCGGACCCGGCTTGTATTCACCCGACACAAATAGCCTTCGATCTGGCATACGCAGCGCCTGTGCCTTATGGCGTCGACATCAGTCTCGAGCATAGGAACTGTCGAGATGGTGGCTGCGAGTCCGAAGCCAGAAACTGCAGAGCTGGTGGCTGCATGCGATCCATTCCAGTACGTTCTGACAGTGCAATACACCACTCACTTCATTGACCATGTTATAGGTCGAGCTCATGAATTTCCCTGACGCACCGGCCGTCAGAGATGCGGGGCCAGGGACACGTAGTATGTTGGACGACATACTAGAGCATCTATCGACGACATCGAGTGATGCATTGGCTGTGAGTACACCCGCATCCCAAGAGAGGACTGACACTCACGCCCGACCGCAGGACCCAAATCCGGACGAGGCAAGTACCGCCGTCGAGGAAGCCAGTCGCACACTCAACGTCGAAGCTCGAGAACCGGTACCGGCACCCCGGCCGTCTGACGGTAACGTAAGTATCCCTTTTCTTCTCATCTGCAACTCGAATACTCACCGTGATCCAGTGTCGCGACGGAGGATGCGAATGAACATCATCTACCTCGTCGTCCTTCCTATACACGCTGTCTTCCACGTCCTGCATTCCCCGGGCTGTCGTCCTCGCTCCGTTATGGTCCCCACTCCTTCACAAGTCTGGACACTTGACGCATCTCATCTCGCCGGCGTCATCTCACCTCCACTCCTCCTTTGACCCTGGCCTTCCGCATTGGCACCCGCGAGTCCACACTGGCGACGGCCAATAGAGAATCGCAGCTGGCCTGCCCTTCGAGGCCCTTGCGAGCCCGTCGGACGCTGCCACGAGCTCTTTAGATTATTACTTACCTTTTGCAAAAACTATCTGTTGTTTGTTGTACTCTGGTGTATTTTAGTGCTCTGTTTGCTAGTCGCCTGCTGTCGTGTTATGTCTCTGTCGCTGATTATTTTAGCCGTGCTTATTCCGGCCACATGCTCGTGCAAATATTGAATAATGATATGTTCTGTGTGAGCGTTGATGGATGCGTTCTGGAAGAAGAACATCTATAACCCACACCCGGAGCTGACCTGACCGTCGACTGCCAAAGAGCACTTCCAAATAGCTAGGACGGTATCACATCCATCTTCGGCTGTATTGTCCGTGAAGTGATCGACACCTTAGAACATCTAAGCGGTCGACGCCAAACTTTCTCGAGACTATGTACAGTACTCATTGGGGACCGTGTACTGCGCCTTGTCAGCGAATCCGCGAGGCAATTGTCGAGTGGTATAGTCACCTACGTGACTGAATGTTAAACAGCATCTCATGCGGGAGCTTGTGTGCATCGGTACCCATTGCTGTAACACTGCAGTCGACATGACCCAGAATGGTGCATCGAACTCCGTCGAGTGTCCAAGTTCCGCCCCATGTATATCTGCCGTCAAGCGAGCCTTTTGTCAGTAGGACCGTGCTGTAAATGACCACTTACTTCTGAGAGATACAAGCCCAATACGGTGGTACGGGATTACATTCGGGCTGCACGGTCAACGTTGTTGGGGCCTGGTCTGCATTCGTTCCCCGACTCGGAGTCTCGGTATTGACCGCAGCAACTAGTTCCCACTGTACAGGTTCGAGCTTCCGTGGCAATCTTTGATTGAGCTGAAGTGCACCAATGGAGAGCACGCCTTGAGCTCCGTTACCTAGGCCGCAACGACATCACGGCGTTCAGAAGGCTATATGCACACGCGCACGACGTGTACATCCTGTGGGGCATTCCGAAGCAAGTGACGGATTTCATGTCAATCTGAGCCAGTATTGACCATTCAATGGAGTTCCCTGTGTGAAGCAATCGAGTGTGACTGCGTGCGTCAGCATTTATTCAAGTATTCACAGTCACTAACCGGAACCAATAAACACACGCTCCACAGGGCGTAGTAGATGTTGTTTCCCTTTTTCGGAACCTCGAAAGACGAGAGAAAGCCGCGCACACTGCAGAGTCCAGAGCTGCTGAGGCTTGAGAACGGGAATAAAGGTAAGACCAAAAAGAGAGTGGCTGGAAGAGCGCGCGTCGACCGTTCCTGACGTGACATGTTCAGAAAAGGCAATCGTTGTAGTTCATGCACTATTGGCGCTGGTAACAGTGCGCGCCTTGCCGACAGCCGCCGCCTTCCGACAAACAACGGCCTTCTTTTGGATGCAACCCATGCAATCGCGTGTATCTCCGTGCAATGCGCTTCCCTTTTTATTTTGAGACACGCGAACCCGGGGGAGATGCCGAGCGACAGGCCGAATGAATTTGTAGTGCCGTTGCAGGTATAAGGATCCTCTAGTTGTGACGAGTCAGTAGGTCCACAACCGATCTTACCTCCCGAGGTGCCACCTCTAGCGATACTCACCGTTTCATCTTACTCCTTCGTCGTTGTACATATTCTTTGATCATCCAATCACCATGGTGGCCACCTTGATCCTCACTCGCACATTCGCAATTTGTGCGATGATCGTCGGTGGTGCGTCCCACAGTGATCCGAAGTGGAGGTTTGAGCTGATATTTGACGTTGTCAGTCCCTCTGACGAATGCTGCCCCATTATATCATCTTCTGGTATTCAGCATATCGACGAGAGGAACTGTCGCTTCTTAGGGTGCTTGTTCGCAGCACCGAACGTACGTCTTGCATACCATCTGGCCGCGTACTGTTCTCACCTCGTATTAAGGCCACGCATCGACTGCGGACATTCCTTCGCTGTCTGGAACGGCTGATACCACGCCAGAGGCGTCCGTGCCTTCCGAAGCAACCGAGACGTCCTCTGGCGGCATTCGAATGGCACACATCATTGCAAAGGTCCTTTCAGAAGTTGAGGGAAGCCCTCGACGATTTCTGCCAGTGGGATATTGAGGATGCCCCAATATTGCACCCCGGATCTGGACGCAGAATGGGCCGAGCTATTGCCGGAGGTAAGCAGACTTGCATCCCACGAAGGTGTTGCATCCTCACGACGGAACCTAGATTGACTCGCTTGAAAATGAGCGCTGCCAGAAAATTTGGCAATGCCCGCTCGCGCTACCAGTTTACACCCATATCCGTGCCCACTAGCTGGATGGTGGACCACCTTCTTTCAGCCCCTTGATGTCCATGTGGTTTGCCTCGTCCGGACAACATCGTCTAGCTTTCTGGAATGCTCTCGTGTTAGCTCTCGCCTGTTCTGCGACACCTCCTAGTATTAGTGCTCATCCTCGATCCGATCTCCCTGCTTGTCTTCTGGCGCCGAGCGTGCAGTCGACGCCCACCTTGTTTGGTGGTTGCAGGCAGACCGCTCACTTCCATTCATTCAAGCACATACATAGGCATCTGGATTTACTGTATCCGTTAAATTCTTAGATTGTCGTGGTCCTGTGTATCTGTACTGCTCGTGTATCCACCTTACCACCGTGTTAATCCCGGTTTGTTCATGAAATAATCGAACTGAGCAATCGACACGACAATTGTCGATGTAGCATAACACCTTTATTCCCTGACAAGTATCTATAATTTACCCGACTGCTTGGTTATACTGTACCATGGCACTAGAGACACTAATACATGAGACTTTGCAACCTGAGAACACCGTTCAAACTGTCGAGAACACACAGTCTTGAAGTACTGCTTCAGCCCGTCTCGCCGAACACAATCCCTCCACTACGCCGTCCGGCCTGACAACCACGACAGTCGTGCCATCCGTCGGGCAGTTGTACGCCTTGTATGCATGACCTTCTCCGTCACGGAGAACGGAATCCGCGTGGGCGACGGGAGGGCTCCTCGACGTACTCTGGGGATAGATACCGAAGACCGGACTGCCTTCGGGGTAAGCCTGCAGTGCCTCAGCACAGGCCGAGTAGCGGAGGCGTCAGATGTGAAGATGAGACGGTGTGATGGGTGGACCCGAAGACGTCGAAGAGACGCGCCGACGCCGAGCTCGCTTGTTTCACGTCGACCAGATCCGGGCATCAGGGGCCCTGTCGCCTGCACGCAGGGTCTCCCCGCCGAACCTGCCGTACACATCTAGACTGTCCACCGTCTGCTGCTTGTCGACTGGCTGGCGCTCGTCGAGAACAATGGGGCTCCAACGGTAGTTGATGCCGAGCTGCTTGAGGTGAGCGCCGCGGGCTTTGTTGACGTCGGCGCCGCGCACAGCAGAGTCCATGACGACCTTGTAGATCCCGAGAGTCTCTTGAATCATGCGCTTGGCTACGGGTAGGCGCTCTTCAGAATACGTGGAGAGGAGGGAGGGCGCGGCCAGCCCTTCTCTACCAAGGCAAGTTTCCAGCCGAGGTTCAACTATGAAGCATAAGGCTGTCAATCATCGCACACACATTGCAGACTGGCTTGGAACGTACTGCATCCTGCACGCTTGTGTTCAACCCCTGTAAGCGAAGAATCCATGTAAGTACGCCCTTGAATGCAGTGACATTATGCACATACCTGTCCGCCCTGCGGGCTGTGTACGTGAGCAGCATCTAAAAGCAGTGGACATCAGTTAGATTGGGCATCTTGCAAATAATATTGCCGCATACCTCCAGCCACGAAGACGCGCCCCACTCCGAACTTATCAACAATACGTGCATTAGGACTGTTACGATGTCAGACTCCCTATACTCGTGCTTATCTTAGACAGCAGACTGACCGATATTCAATGGCATACTTGATGTTGCCAATGACCAAGTCTTTACGCTGGATGAAGTCGCGTAGGGCCTTGAGTAACTTCTCGTGGTCCGCCAGGAGCTCGCTATAGTCAACATGACCTCCTAGCAGAAACCAGAACTGGTCTTGACCTCGGTTGGCCGGAGAATCACGCTGCCCAAACCACCGTCAGCAAAATCCAATCATAGCAGCATATCGAAGGGAGCATATGACGTACGTGATGACGGTCGGATTTTGCCAATCATTCCACCGATGCCAATGCTAACGGCAAAGCATATCAGGACCTGCTCTTTAAGAGTGAGAGCCGTATACGCACGTCTGCATCCAGTCCCTGTATGTCGAGTTCTCCGATGATGGTATGTTCCTTGAGTGCTTCGCCCTCGAAGGAGAGCCCCAGCTGCTTCCGGACGTTGCCTATTCACGCAAGCTCTCATCAGACTCAGGACATCCCCCAAAAGGCATTGTAACGTACTCCTGCCTCCATCTGTCCCCACAAGCCAGCGCAAGTGCGACGTCTCGACGAGCTCCTTCCCATCCTGCTGTTTGACAAGTGTGGCAACGACGCCCTCAGAAGTCTGCTCGAACTGGCGAAGCTCAGTTTCGGTTTCGACGGTGCAGCCGAACTTCTCGAGGTGCGAGCGAAGTATCGCCTGGGTGTATCCCTGCCCCAGGATGATCGGGTTAGGCTGCAGAAGAAGTCAGTACGGGCAGATAAATAGCAAGGGTTCGCTCACATAAGGTACATCGGGCGTCGGGTCTACCGGATCCAGCAGGTGTGCGGTTTTTTGAACTTCTATGCCCCCAGGCAGCTTGTACTGACGCTCAGGCAACAATGGTCTATTGATCGCGTGGATATCTGGCAACACGCCGAGATAGTTGAACACCTCCAGCGTTCGAGGCTGAGTCCGCTTTCAGTCAGCTGCAGTCAAATGGCTCAGCTAAAGCTTTCGCACCTGGAGGACGGAACCTCGCTGCTCTAGGGGGAATCGTGCTGCCCGTCGATGAGGCGGACTGGGATGCCGTTCTTGAGGAGTGTGAGCGCAAGCGTAAGGCCGAGGGCCCAGCGCCAGCCTGTGAGATCGATGAGAGTGTTCAATAACGGTGTCTAGTAACATAGGGAGGAGCGCTGATTTCGATGACCACTCACAATCAAGACTCCAGGGGAAGTAGTTTCAGCAGACATGTGCGAAGGAAGAGCTATTCAGAGTGAGGCAGAAGTTGGTGACAGTCCCTGGTATCGTTCGCCCCTACTTATATACACTCACTGAGCAGCAATGAGTGTTTTTCACACAGATGTTGATGACGAGCTGTCCGTGCCGCTAGGACGCGTAGGGATGTCTGCGGAACATGCGATCAGAGAGTTTTGTCCGCGCAATGTCTGCGGCACATGAATTAGAGGCAGGCTGTGCACCCCAAATGTCAACGTTTCAACACAGACACACCTGGATCGACCTAACGTAATGTTAGGTATAGTAACCCCTTTCGCGCAGCTTGATGCAGAGCTGACCGTGACAGGAGGATGATCGACGAGATAGATGAACTTCTTGCGCGATACACGCAAACTGATGGCGGTGCATGGGCAGATGGCAGTACATACACAACCGGTGTTCACGGATACAGCATCCTCGAGGTCGTAATCCAGCAGTGGAAACATCGTGATCAAAATCGGGTTGCGTTCAACTTGAGGTGCTAATACATAAATCGTACATAGACTTGGGAACACTGCGACCACTTCGCCACCACACCTGTAATATCATACTGCGTATAACTTATCCCCATGGAGGTCCTATTGATTGAAGTTGCATCGGATTTCATCCACTCAATCAGACTCAATCGAGGTCGTCCACTGGCAAGCAGGGAGGTCGTCCAAGCAGGAGACTCCTATTGCCAAGCCAGTTCTTGAGGCACTTGTCCCCTTTTGTGCACTCCTCTTCTTGATAACCCCTCGTGTCCATTGACGGAAAAGGATACGGAGGATGAAAAGAAGACAAGCGCAGCCTGAGCGCAGCAGCCTGGAACGAGGTCTGGAACGAGGTCTGGAACAAGGGTAAGTTGACGTAGGTAAGTGCTTGAAGTGATAGACTTACTTATGGTAGACTTATTTATTTAAGTCCTTAAGTATATTTTAGCTGCATTTGGTTCAGCGCTGCACGCTGTCGGGCGTCTGCAGGTCGAGCGTTGCCGGTCCTCCTCGTCTTCCTCCAACGTCTACGGCCCCTTGTGCCTCCTCCCATCCCTCCTACGCCGCCATGTCTGCAAATCCATTGCTTGCGCCAATATTCCTGCAGGAAAGGAGCCACTGCCCCAGGAGTGTCGGAAGAGGAGCGCGAGGCGTACTTGCAAGGGCAGAAGTACCAGCAATACATGGCTATGGGCGCGGAGTCGTGTGTTGCGAAGACAATACTCGCCGGTGGCATGGGTACGTTGAGTCTACCTACAGTTCCTTAGCTCCGGCGACGTTTTAGTAGTTATCCGGAATGGCTAGGTTTTGGCATTGGTGCATTCTTCTCCCTCATGAGCACCTCGTTCGCGTATGAGGACCCTCTCCTCCGACAAACAACGGGGAATCTGTCCCGGACACAGAAGGCATCAGAGATCTTCAAGGACATGGGGAAGGGAATGTGGCGGAGTGGGAAGGGGTTTGGGAAGGTCGGTGCGCTGTTTGCGGGCATCGAATGCGTGATCGAGTCGGTGCGTGCCCTTCGCTGTTTATCACCTCGGTGTTCGCTGACAGGTCATTAGTATCGTGCAAAAAATGACATGGTGAACCCTGTCGCAGCTGGCTTCGTCGCTGGTGGTGTCCTGGCGAGGAATGCAGGTCCAAAAGCCGCAGTCGGAGGGGGCATCGCCTTCGCGGCCTTCTCCGCAGCGATAGACCTGTTCATGAGACACGAATCATCGGAGTGAGTCTACTTTTGCTGGATGCGACTCGTGCTCATTTCTGACAGTGAGGATTGATGATTGCTCTCGCACCACTCTACCTGGATTACCTTAATGCCTAGTCTAATGCATCAATGCACGCTAAAACTCCCAGCTTTCCTGCGCTTTCCATTGCTGGCCGTCCCGCCGTTGGCCGTTCGACTATGAACTCTTCCAACCGATGCAAACTCACGGGTTCGCCAGACTCGGACCTCATCGCGGAATGGTATACACCACCGCGCACTTGACAAGGATCATGTCGGACCCCATGCTCCCGTGACTCATTGAATGGTTCCGCATGCCTGTCTCGCTGCGACGAGTGGGACGAGTTAGATTGACATGTGCCTTGGACAACATCAAATGAAACGCCGATATTTGCCACCCGACTTCAACCGAGTGCTCCCTTGTTGACAGCGCTACTGACTATGGCGTGCACGATGGTACTTAAGCTGGACGTGAGGCCTGACTGTGTACAGCACCGAACTCACCGCTGTATTCGCTCACTGCGTTCAGTACTCAGTTTGAACCTAAAGTACTCAACTATGGGCGCCTCGCAGATCGCCAAACTGGCCTAGGCTTGGGTCAGGCTGAGACGCATCTGTACGCGGCGACCCACAGCGTGACTGACTATGGATCGGAGACCTCTTGCGCTAAGTGAGTGGCGCGAGTTCCATTGCATGATACGGGCTATTGAATCAAACCCATACACAGGGAGTTATTCCGATGGACACATTGATGGTCCCGGTGGCCATTGCCAGTCTATCCGCTATTATATCATCTTGCAAGTTTGTGTGCAGGTCCTCCGGAAGCGCCAAGTATCCAGGAAAGTATTGTCTGTGGTGTTAGATACTGATCTTAGCAGTGTCAACCATGCTTCGCCTTCTGTACGACGCGTTCCGCACTGGAAGGCCGGTCCGTGAAGTACGCATTCGACTCGCAAGGATGTTGTGCTGCATCATTCTTCTCGGCTTGTCAGTCGTCACTGCCGTTTGGGCTCATCAGCAGGCTAGCCGAATCATCTGGATGCACGCCGCACTCTGCGTGACAGTGGTGGTCACGGTCATTCGGCCTCAACACCTCACACTCACCACTTCGCTGGTATTCTAGGCATATGTTTGCGTGCTCTCGGCGTTAAATATGTTCACCGAACCAGATGCAGCAAAGAGGCTCACTCTTCCGCGACACCTCTCTTCGTCTTGCTAGTCTTATGGGCGTCTACGTCTACCGTGACGTTTGGCCCTCGTAACTTTCACAATAGCGCCCCTCGATATACACGAGGGTCCAATCCTATGGACGAAACTCGTCATGCTCGCACTGGCAGCCGTCGTCATCCCTCTGGTTGAGCCGCGTTTGTACGTGCCCGTCGACCCGGACGTGAGTGCATCTCAGTCAATCACTCGATGAAAGTCGAAATCTGAACGTCGACGTGGCCATTCAAACAGCATTCCGTGTCCGAATCGAGCCCGGAGCAGACCGCCTCCCTTCTCTCGACATGGCTGTTTGCGTACTTAGACAGAGCATTTTCGAGGCTATGCGCGTCAAGCACCTGCCTATCGACAAATTTCCGCCTTGCCGGACGAAGATACGGCACGGCACCTCGCTCAGGCCGCTTTTCCCGTGCGTTGAGATGTGACATGAATGGTACTTCGTCTTTCTAACGCGCTCAAACGACTAGCTCTGGATACGCTGCATAGCAAGAAGCGCCAGCATGCGGCATGGGGCCTGTTGAAGGTCTTCCGTATGTGACAGTGAACATATGTTGACAGCCTGTGTTCGAACGCATTCTGTATAGGCTTTGACTTCTTGTTCATCGGAGTTTTGATGAGCTTGCATGTAAGCGGTCGTACTCGTCTCCTGAATTGAAGCTCACTCCTTCATAGGCCTTTGCATTACTCGCCAATCCATTTGGCATGAAGATGCTACTTGGTACACGCGGTAGCCTCCTTCGACGTGCAGTTAGCTAATGGCTTCTTGATAGGTACATCGAGACGGGAGGAGAGGGCGCTGTAGTCAAGCCCTGGTTCTGGATTCTTTGGATGTTGTTTGTGCCCGTCATCGGCGTCATGCTAGTGAGCCTGCGATGTCGCATGCCGTGCGTTCCATCCTTGCCACAGTAGGCAAAAAAATGATCAAAACCTGACAGATGAGGATTACGGTCCGCACCGAGGCGATCGTAACTGAATTAGTCTTAATCATGCTCTTCGGATGAGACTCAAAGCGGAGATAGACGACACAGGAACAGCACCAGGGCAAGATTCGCAGAACAGGACACGGGAGACAAGAATGTCACTGGGCGAATCAACAACCTGATTACGAGCGACCTCGCGAGTATTCACCAAGTGCGCAACGCGCTCAACGTCTTACGTTCGCTTCAGAGTTGCTCTATGTCCCGGCATTGCTTCTGAGGCATTGTAGTTGTGGAGATCCGTTCATGCTCGGTTTGGGCATATGGTTCCTGTACTCGATCCTTGGGTGGAGGTATGTCCAAGAGTGACGGCGTGGAGGAAATGCTCACTTGGGAGATGACTGCAGCGCCTTTGTGGGGCTTGCCGTTCTGATCTTGCTGTTCCCGGTTCCCGGACGCATGGCAAAGCTAATCCGAACAGTGCAAGCTGAAAAGATGAAGAAGGTAAGTCAGAATAGACGTTCGAGTTCGAACTGTCATAACTGAGGTCCGCAGACTGACGCCGGGTGCAAACTATGATCGAAGGTAAGTACTGCATATGATATTTCGTCGTAGCACAACACATCGCTCCTTCCATACAGTCATCAGTGTCATCCGCATGATAAAGCTCTTCGGCTGGGAATCCCGTGTGTCACAACAGATAGCTGAGAAACGTCATGACGAACTGGAGGCGGTGAAGAAATCTAGGATGTGGGAGCTAGCGAACAGCAACGTGAAGTGCGTGACTTACGCTTGCCGAGAATCGCATAGTCGCTGAATTCGCCCAGTCTCGTCATTCCACTGCTGACAATGATTGTAACATTCTCGACATATGTGGGTTCTATGATACAGTCCTCCGTCGATGTCCTGATAGCGATCACAGACGCTAATCATGAAGCACGAGCTGACTGGTTTGTGTTCCATCACAGTTGACGGACTTAAATATTTTGATTGTCTTTCTAGCATCTACCGTCTTCTCCTCGATCACAGGCAGGTTTTCTGCAGATGTCCCAGATGTAGGGTCCTACTGAGGTCTGCATCTTAGTGTTCGGCATGCTGGGGATGCACTTGCGTATGGCATTCAACATGATACCAGGCATCATGCAAGGCGAGTCTTCGTGGGTCCGTCTCATGCCACTCCGAGCTGATGGTGCGTACTGCAGCCAAAGTATCACTCGATCGCTTGGACAATTTCCTACGAAACGTGAGCTCAGTCTCCGTCGTTCATCTTCACAGAGTACTATACGCGAACATCGTAGACTGAGTTGCTCGACCAATTCTCTCAAAATCAGCGGAGCAACTCTCATCGTCCCAGCACCCTGAGAGTCGTGATACCATTGGGTTCCGCGATGCCACATTCACCTGGACTAACGATATAAGTGGTCCGGAGATTACGGGACTCGAAAGCGGCAGGCGACGTTTCTCTCTACACATAGATGGCGAAGTGTCCTTCGAACACGGATGCATCACCCTTATCGTTGGCCCCACCGGTTCCGGAAAGACGTCAATGTTGATGGCCCTTCTAGGTATGACCAAACCTTATCGTAGCATACGTAGACACCGATGGTATCTGACACAGGGGAGATGCACTATGTTCCGTCAGGTCCTAGTTCCTTCTACAACCTCCCTCGCGCTGGCGGGGTCGCATACGCAGCGCAAGAGTCGTGGGTGCAGAATGAGACGATAAAGGTTCGCCGCAAGTCAACCGCAAATACACATTGACAGCAAGTGTTCTTGTTTATGCAGGATAATATCTTATTTGGATCACCATACAGCGAGGAGCGTTACCAGAGAGGTGTGTGGCACCCTCATTGTCTCTTCTAAGTTCTCACACACCCATAGTCATCTACCAATGTGGCCTCGAGCGTGATATCGACTTATTCGAAGCCGGTGACATGACGGAAGTCGGAGAAAAGGGTATAACTCTCAGGTATGTTTCTGCGACTCTCATGGTGGAATACGCGGCCTCACTAAGTAACGAGCAGCGGAGGGCAAAAGGTAATGTCTTTCGTCGTGAGACCCAGTGTTCCTCATCAACAGTCCCACGTAGGCTAGAATAACGCTTGCTCGTGCCGTATACTCCTCTGCAGAGATTCTTCTGCTCGACGATGTAAGTTGTACCACCCAACATGCACAGTCGACTGGTAAGTGACACGTGGTTAGGTCCTTGCCGCACTCGATGTGCACACCTCGCAATGGATCATAAACAAATGTCTGCGCGGAGATTTAATGGAGAACCGAACTGTAATCATGGTAGTAAGTGCGAGCGCGCCTGACATAACGCTGCTGTTCACTTATAGTGACAGACCCACAACGTGGCCATTGCGAGTACAGTAGCTCAGTTCAAGGTCACTCTCGGGCCGGGTGGGCGCGTATCGAGCCAGGAACTCATCCAGGATATTCGCGGGCAGACTCAAGCACTAGGCATGGGACAAGACTCGCAAGAGCAAGGGTACAAGCAGGGAGGTGACCAAAGGCCCGAGGGTCTTGTGAAGTCATCGGGCAAACTCGTCATAGCCGAAGAAATCGCCGTAGGACGGGTTGGGTGGGGCGCCTGTGAGTTAATGTCGCTAGAGTTTTGGAGCGAAAGACTCAACAATTCTAACAGTGAAACTGTTTCTGGCAAGGATCGGAGGACAACACCAGATTTTCTTCTGGTCTTTCTGCCTGCTCACGTTGATAGCGTCAGAGCTACTTGCAAATCTTCAAGTGTGGTTCCTTGGCTACTGGGCACGGCAGTACGAGCAGCGACCCGCAAGCGAAGTAAAGGCCTCCTAGTAGGTCCGTGTGATAGATTGCGTGCCGGTTTGCTGATTGCTTTCATGGCAGCTACCTGGGGTTCTATGCTGGAATGATTGTCGTATCAGTTGCGTTCTACTGCATCTCCCTCACGTCATATTGGTTGGGGACCATCAGGGGTGGTCGCTCGATTCATGAATCCTTGATCTCGTCTGTACTCGGTACAACACTTAGGTAGCAAATTCGCCTATCTACGCATCATCATGCCTTATTTGCTCAACGGACTATATAGGTGGCTCGATCGAACTCCAGCCTCTCGCATCATTGCCCGTTGTACACAGGACATCCAATCAGGTGCGCCCCTCCAGCCATACTTGTCTTACTGTCACTCACGTTGCATCCGCGACAGTCGACGGGGAGATCTCCAAAACATGGGGCGTCATCATGGAGCTCAACATATCCATGCTCATCAAGGTCGTTGCCGTAGTTATCATGTCACCCATCTTCCTCGTCGTCGCTGTCGCGGTGGCCATCGCGGGCGGACTTGTTGGCCAGATTTACATGAAGGCTCAACTCACCGTCAAGCGCGAGATGAGTGTCGCGAAGGCACCTGTTCTCGGGCACTTCGGTGCTGCATTTGCGGGGCTGGGCGAGTATTGCCGTTTGGAATGATCAGCCATACGTGGGCGCTGAGCGCACACCTAGTGTCCATCAGGGCGTATGGTGCCCAGGATGCCTTCAAAGAGGTTTCTTATCAGCGGATTGACCGGTACACCCGGGCGGCACGAACGTTCTGGGATCTGACTCGGTGAGTGCCCTGTTCATCTGTAATAGATGATGACGAGCTAATGACATGCTAAGCTGGGTTGCCGTCCGGATCGAGATGCTCAGCGCGATCTTCGTCTCCAGCCTCGCAGCATACCTGCTCTACGCTCGCGGGACAACCGCGTCAGATACCGGGTTCTCTCTCAACATGGCAGGTGAGCGTTCCACTCGAATAATCGTTTGATGCACGTTCAAGCTAATCACTGCGACAAGTTGGATTCAGTGGCTACATTTTGTACTGGGTGCGGGTCTGGAACGACTTCGAGATTGCTGGTAGGCAACTGAATCACTGTCCTAAGCACTGGCTGATGTTGAATTGATTCTAGGCAACAGGTAGGTTTGAGTAGTGGTCTTGAATCGACGCTAGTAATATTTTGTAGTCTTGAGCGCATCAAGCAGTATGTGGAGATTGAGCAAGAGCCCAAACCGACGCAAGACGGCACCCCTCCCGCTTATTGGCCAGCGAGCGGCGATCTGAAAGTCGAGAAGTTGTCCGCAAGGTACTCGGAGGTACGTTACAGGCGGATGTGTCTTGTGTAAGGTCTTGACAGTTCCTAGGACGGCCCTCTTGTCCTGAAAGAGATCTCCTTCGAGCTCAAGTCTGGGGAACGAGTTGGCATCGGTGAGCTGCTTTCGCCATGCAGCACCGTGTAGAGATTGATATGTTCGCAGTCGGAAGGACTGGAAGTGGAAAGGTCTGCATGCCGTGCAGCTGGGCGCTCTGTCTTCAACATTGATTGCCTGTTAGAGAGTTCGCTCGCCTTGTCCCTGCTTCGGTGTATACTCAGTGAAGGCAAAGTGTACTTCGATGGCCTCGCCACGGATACCATCAATCTGGACGCGCTCAGATCAAGCATTACCATTATACCTCAGATGGTCAGCCTTCGTGTTTCGCATTCTTTTAGATAGATCACATAAACCTCTGCAGCCCGAGCTTCTGAGTGGGACCTTGCGGCGCAACCTAGATCCACTTGGGCAGCATGGCGATCCGCTGCTCAATGACGCTTTGCGTTCTGCCGGACTGTTCGCGTTGCAGGAAGGGTCGCGGGAGAATCATATTACGCTTGACACACAGATCGCGAGCGGCGGGGCCAATCTGTCCGTGGGCCAGAGACAGATTCTGGCCCTGGCGAGGGCGATCGTCCGTCAGAGCAAGCTGCTAATCTTGGATGAGGGTGCGCGGCCCCAGACTGTTTCGTGACCACATACTCACTGCTGACGCACGCAGCGACTTCTGCTATTGGTGCGTGCGTTATACTGTGCAATAAGGGCCGACTGAGAGCTGTGTCTAGATTACGCAACGGACGCGGTGATTCAGCAATCGCTCAGGAGGGTATTGGATAGCGGCGTGACAATCTCACTATAGCTCACCGTCTGCACACGGTCATGGACGCTGACAAAATTGTGAGCCCTTCGTTCTGTTTTTACCATACTTGTGTGACTCATGTACACGCTAGATGGTACTGGATGCAGGACGGATGGTAAGTAACGCCAAGATCTTGTTTCGGCGGCCTGCAAGACGTTTGATACCTCCACAGGCGGAATTTGGCAAGCCTTCCGAGTTGCTCAAGAATCACAAGGGTATGCTTCGGGCGCTGGTAGAGGAGAGCGGTGATGCGCGGGCGCTGTCGATATCGCAGGATTATAGCAATTTCACTGCAATTGTTAGGCTGTTGAAGCTCAAAACACTATGAGGGACAACTTGAAGTATCTTTGGCACAGTGACCGTGTCAGTCGTACTCACTCATTGGCGGATGGGCCCCTGAGGCGGCGCTTGAAATGTGTCTATTGTAAATGATCCCTGATCAATCACTGGGTAACAATCTGTAACAACTCACAGCCTCGGGATCAATTCG
Source organism: Fomitopsis serialis (assembly GCF_022376445.1). Lineage (NCBI taxonomy): Eukaryota > Fungi > Basidiomycota > Agaricomycetes > Polyporales > Fomitopsidaceae > Fomitopsis > Fomitopsis serialis. Next base: position 9,925 of record NW_025955320.1, on the reverse strand, counting down.
GCAATTACCGGTGGCTGTCCCATATGTTGCGAGCTTGGCCTGAGCTCGGCTGGGAATTCGAATCTCATCCGCATTGCTTTCATTTCAACCGTAACCTACCTCCACACCCCCTCTATGGCTCTACCACATGAGCTGTACTAGCCCACATCTATTGGAGACCGCTGGCCTCTTTCGGCGCCGCCGACACCCGGAAACCAACCGCTGTCAACGGGATCACCTCTCCATGCCTTCAATATACTCTAGACGGCTTCACGGGACGTGGTCTGCGCGACTGAAGGACGCCTCGTCATTCGTGATAGCACACCTGAACTTCTTCCGTATACACTTACTCGTTTGTACGTAACCACCCACTCTGGTCGTGTCTTGTCCCATCATTTCGAGTCAATGACCTATGCTGCCTGACCTCAGTTACTTGCTTCAGTCTGCTTCACTGCTGGTTCTGCTCGATCTCAATCAGACCAGCAAGATTGACAGAATATGCCTTGTGCGGAACATGTGTTCGGGTGCGGGATTTTAGCCATACGCCAGGGGTGACGGCGAGGCGTCTTGGAGGCGTGGAACGTGTGCCGCGTTTCTTCGTGCATTTGTCCGTGTCTGCACCTATACACGTACTGATGATGGCTGTCCAACAGTACGTTCACCCCTCTGATCTTCTCCGGAATCCTCTACGCCACCAATGGAGAGTACCATATCTCGTACATCGACTGTCTGTTCTGTTGCGTCACTTCCATGACAGTGTGCGGACTGGCCACGATCAACCTCAGTACCTTGACGCCGTTCCAGCAGTTCCTGCTCTTCGCCCAGATGTGTCTCGGAAGCCCTGTACGTGTGCTGCGTCGCATGAGATTCAAGTGTGCTTACATCCGTGCAGGTGACAGTCGCGTGGGTCATGGTCTACATCCGAAGGTACGAACAGCCAGGCTTCACCGTCTGCATACTCATCGCAGCACAGGAGCTACTTTGCCAACAAGTTCCAACACATCCTGAGGCCGAGATGGCTCGCAAAGCCTCTGCGAAGGCCCGGCGACCAGTTGGCGTGAAGATAGTGCCGTGGTGGCGACGCGTCCTAGAGCTGTTTACACCGACAAGTACACTGCTTCGAAGGACGTCGATCGCGCTTCTGACAGCTCGAGCGAGGATCATCGAGGATCAGCTCGGGTCCGAGTGGACATGATTCGCCGGATGGACGCCGCGCCGCAACTGGTCAACCCAAGCGGGTGGATCAGCGCAGGCCGCTCGGACTTTTTCACGTCTAACTCGGAGGCGCCTCAGAATCCGAGCTCGAAAACGCAACAGCGGAACGACGAGTACGAGATGCAGTCGCCCGGACGCTACCTGGCGTTTGCAGACATTGACAACCCTTCGTTGGTCGAGCATGCGATGCGGGTTGCTGAACCTGGCCAGCAAGCGCCGGCTGGTGAGGCGCCGGATTCTGCAGGCCTGAGCGACGCCAGATCTGTGCAGTCTGCCCAGTCAAATGGCAGAGACAAGTGAGTGGTTGAACGCATGGGCTCAGACACTTCCTGATTAGCATAGACCTCCGCGAATGTTCTCAGAACCGCCAGGTCGAATGTCCGACTCGCCAGAGCCAGGTAGGTCGAATGTTGACTTGGTCTCACAGCAATCGTGACGATTGTCCGCAGAAGTGAGCCCCTTGCCGCGGTCCGTGACGATCACGCTCGCCTCGCAGGGGAGGTCAGAGACGTTCTCCCGGACACAGACAATCGAATTCGCGAACTCTCCACGGCCTAACCGTGAAGTGCGCTCGAACCGCAGCGTTGCCCCGAGTGGCTGGGATGACTATGGGTCGTCCCGCGATCGACGTGAGTGCATAGCATCTCAGTGACGACTGATCATGAAACCGTGCTAGGTTCTATGCGGCGACCAACGCTGTCATATCCGCAATCCAACGCATCGTACCACAGCCGTCGGACGGAGCGCACGCACACCCTCCACAGTGGATTTGGAGGGTTCCCGATGCCGCACGAACTCTTCACCAGCCTTTTCCGGCGGCTCTTCCCGCAACTGGAGCAAAAAATGACACGCACGATGACCATGCCGCGCACACGTACGATTGTTTCACAGCAGTCGCTTGCCCCGAGCGGGCGCCCCGTGACCTATATCAGCTTCGATGCGGTCGTCGGGCGCAATTCGGAATTCAAGGAGTTGACGAATGAACAGCTGGAAGAGCTGGGCGGCGTTGAGTATCGCGCGCTGGGGCCTTGCTGTGGATCGTTGGCGGGGTGGGCGTGCATGCTTCTTGTCACGGTCTCTAGACTCATGCTTGCGCAGTATCATGTACTGATCCAGCTGCTGGCATGGGTATTATCGCGCCGTACATGTCGATGTCGCGGTGGCAAAACGACTTCCATCCACCTCAGCTCTACCGTGATGTCTCGCCTATCTGGTATGCCACCACATCTATTTGCGGATGGCATGGCTAACTAGTCCGCAGGTTCTCTGCATTTCAGGTCGTGTCGGCTTATACAAACACGGGGATGTCCTTGGAGGACGAGTCAATGGTGCCATTCCAGAAGGCGTATCTTATGATCTTCATCCTGATCTTCCTCATTTTGGCGGGCAATACTGCGTTTGTAAGTTTGATCTATCTCATGTCCACGTGCTATCATCGAACTGAGTCTTTTCTGAAGCCTGTATTGTGAGTTTGATGCTCTGCCAATCTGATGACAATAACTCACAGATTTATGCGCTGGCGTAAAGTCTACGGTTCGGCATGTATGTGACGCGATCCTGATCATCCATTCCCACGTAACTAATCCGCGGTCGCAGATGGGTGTTGTCCAAAGTAGTCCCCCAAGGTTCCCGCCTGAATGAGACGCTGCACTTTTTGCTCGATCACCCTAGACGGTGTTTCGTGTACTTGTTCCCGTCTCACCAGACGTGGTTCCTCTTCACGGTCTGCTCGCGCTAAAGTGAGCGATGCAACCACCCAGTGACACTGCTGCTGAGACGTGTTCGTACTAGTCTCACGGATTGGTTTTGCTTCCTGGTTCTTGATCTTGGCAATCCAACAATCACGTCGATACCTGTCGGCGTACGCGTCGTCATTGGGACGTTGCAAGCATTGGCGGTCAGGGCGGCAGGGTTTGCGACCGTGACCCTTGCGGATCTTGCCCCAGCTGTCAAGTCCGTCGATCTCTCTCATCTGCTCGTGTCGATGCTCATGTTGTCTGTAGGGTGCTGTACGTCATCATGATGTATGTCAGTGTATGTGAGTGCAGTGTTGCCATATATCTCCACGACAAAGGCTGACGGATGACCGATAGACCCGGTCGCTATGAGGTATTGCTTCCTTCAGATCCAGTTGTTGAGATGAGGCTAATGCGATGCAAAGTGTACGGTCCACGAATGTATACGAAGAGCGATCGTTGGGTGTTTCGAGGACGAGGACGAGGAGGAGTCTGCGGAAGACGATTTCAATCCTACCGGCAATCGTGTCACAGTCTGGAGCCGCTATCTCGCTATGCACATGCGGAAACAACTGTCGTTCGGTGAGTAATATACCTCATCCGCCATGAAATCGACTCAACAGGAGCCTGTAGATATGTGGTGGTTGGGATTAGCACTCGTGCTCGTCTGTATCATCGAAGTGAGTGCTCTCGTCTAGAATAGAAATCCCAATGACCAATGCTCTGCACAGAAAGATGGCCTTGAGGATGAATCGTCGGCCTCGTGGTTCAATATCTTCCGCTTGTGTACGTTTACCCTTGACACGGAGCTGCTCACTGTCTGACGTTTTATCAGTGTTCGAGGTCGTTTCTGCATACGGAACTGTTGGGCTGAGCCTCGGTGTTCCATATGTAGTATATTCATCCATGTGCGTGACATAGCAACTGAATCGCCCGCACCTAGGACAACTTTTCGTTCTCCGGCGCGTTGAGGACCTTGTCGAAGCTGATCATCTGCGCCGTCATGATTCGTGGACGACATCGTGGATTGCCGGTGGCCATCGACCGCGCCGTCATGCTACCGGCGGAGTTCTCGCATGCATCGACAGACCGTATCAACGAGATCGCTTCAAACAATGCGCGCCGTTCTTCGGTGACGTTCGACGCCATGAGCGCCGACGCGGACGAACGGAGCCAGCTCCGGAGATCGCACGTTCGCTCGCCTTCCACCATGAAATCAGGCGGCCCCGAGTCCGCTCAGTCTCAACCAAACCAGGAGATGTTGCAACAACCAGCAACAACAGCGGCAGCAGAAACAACAACAGCAGCAGCATGATAGTGCGGAGACCCAATGAACCCAAGTTCCCCACCCATACTATAGAATCCGCACCAGCAACGGACACCATAGACATATGCACTCACATTATTTCTTCCACACTCATACGCTCGCATTCTAACTTTATTCGTCGCATTGCTTTGTCAATTAGTATATCGCTTGTACAGTTAGCCTCTCTAGTACTACAGAACAGTCCTTCTAAAGTATACCACACACTATCCAAGCTCCGGGAGGGCGAAGGCAGTCTATTAGCCTCGCCTCGCTTCCACAATATAGAATCCTGGGCTACAAAATATCTTCAACTGCTACAAACGAGACGGGGGCACGCGGGTGCCGGGAATCGATCGACCAGGGTAATAAGTATTGCATGGGCAGTGTCCGGGCACAGAGAACATGAGGTTGGCTCGTGAGGGGTTTATGAGAGTTGGACGACGTCTTCGTACGCTGGCGGCGCTTCGCCGAGCTCGCTCTCCTGTCCAGCGACGAGCCGCTCAAACTGCGCGCCGCGCTGGAAGATGGAGTCCTGACGCGTGAGCGGTGGCGGCGGGCGAACGGGATGGAGTTCGGCGGGTGAGGGTGTCACGATGCGCTCGGCTACCCTCTGCCCTCCGGGCAGGGCATGAACGCGGTATTCGGGTAGAGTTCGCGATTGGCGGGAGAGTGGCTGTTTCTGGATGAGCGGACGTAGTTGCAGCAGGCGTGGTGACGCGGCTGGACTTCGATCGCGCCGGAATAGGGGGGCAGGGAGAGGTTATCGGCGTTGCACAGGCACTGCGGGACGGGTTAGCAGGTTAGAAGTTCCACGAAACGGGGCTGGAGGAGAAAAGCTCACCGAGAGTATGTGGATCGGCGTCTGCACGACGATGTCGAACAGCTTCCGCCTGCCGGTCTGGGATCGACCGCCTGGTCGTCGCCCCGCTCGACGCGGAAGATGACCTTGAGCATGTGGGTGACGAAGATGTTGCTCCGCCTATTGCGGTTGGTGAAGTGCAGCACGTTGCATGCCTCGGGCAGCTGCAGGTCCTTCTGGATCCGCCATGGCCCGGGACCCATGAGACTCGAAGCGTAGTCGCCGACGTCCTCGCCTGGCGGTACCAAGTCGGTGAAGGGGGACTGCATGAACGCTTGAGGGTCGGGGGAATCTAGCGGGAGGATGTGCGGACCATCCTTTTGTGGACTTTTCAGGGACATAAGGGGGATGCGGGTCAGTGGGTCTGTGCGCGCGATACGCTTGAAGTCGGTCCAGTAGTCTACACGCTCTGGTTGACAAGAGAGATCAGCCAACCGATGAGACTGGGGTACAGCAGAGAACTGCAAACCTTCTATGAGTACGGAGATTCTGTAGATCTTCATCTTCGTCCAAGGCATGAAGGTTAAGCTGATGGGCATAACCCCGCCAATGGGGAAGCTCCGCCCAGAGATGGTGATGAGGTACTGCATCTGTGTGTCCCACTGGCGTTCGACGATGATGCTCTCCGTCTCCTCGAGGTCATCTTCCGACGGACACGTAACGACCGTGATCTCCTGCGCCGCGGACATCTTCGTCGTGAACGTCCCCGGCCGGTGCGCATACGCCTTCAGCTTCCACGTCACGTGCCCGAGGTCGCAGTGCAGCGTCGGCGGCGAGCTCGCGGGGATCGCGAAAGAGATCGGCCATGTGTACGTGCCTTCACGACGGCAGGACCGCAGATTGACAAAGTTGAGCTTCGGGGGTAGACGAGCCGTAAGGAGCGATGCTCACCTTTTTTGAACTCCTTCCAGCCTTCTCCCCACTCTTTCCCATCCTCGCCGTCTAATCCCAGCACTTCGCTCACCCGTTCGAGGGTAGAGCGCTCGCGGTCCCTCGCAGGCGCGCCCTCCTCATCGTCGTGGAACACGTCTTCGAATGGACGCTCGCGCGTGCGCCCTCGAGGGGGCGTCGCGTCGCCTCCGTAGCCGTCCGGGAACGACGACCGCGAGCGTGAGCGCACACGGTCCATGACGACGTCCAGCAGCGCATTCGACACGTTCGCGAAGCTGAACCGCTTGTGCTTCCGTCCGCGCCCGTCATCCGCATGCTCCCGGAGGTCCGACGAGCCTTCGCGCTGATGGCGCTGATTGCGCTGGTCGGCCGAACGCGAGAGCGAACGCTGCGTGGCCGGCGCGGACGCAGGCGGGTGGGCAGAGGGCTATGGCTGCTCCCGACGAGGAACTCGGGGCGCTCGTCGTCGAGCGACGGGCGCGCAGATTGCGAGTGCGGGCTGCTGGTTAGGCGCAGGCTAGACGCGGAGGACCCGCCCATCCGGGCAAGAGGAGACGGGTGCCGCGCAGATGCGAGGCCTACGGTGTGGTCAGTACGCGTGTACCCGGGGACGAGTGAAAAGACCCACTGCTGCGTTCCGTGTCCGGTTCGGAGCTGCGACCCTGGCCGTACTCGTCCGCAGACGAGGCAGCCTCCTGGGTGGGTAGCTCGTCGACGGTGTTCATGCGATGCGAGACGGACGCGGCGGGAGTGAGGAGCGTCGGACTGAATGCATGCTGTGGAACGGTCTCTGCCGTCGGTGTGTAAGGGGGTGAAGCGGTCAATATAGGGGGGAGGCCGTTGTCGCGGTGCGCGACGTAATCACGCTGGAAATACGTCTGGTCGACGCTCATATTTCGCCTCGACGCGAATGCGTTGTTCACAAGTGCCGGTGGCGGACCTCGGTCACGGCCCCTCCGCTCATCACTGGGTGGCCGGTGAACCGTACCGTGCATATCTTCACTCGAGGATTCGGAGCGGTCGTCGTCATCACGGTCGAGCGCAATGCCAGGGCCCACGGAGAGCGTGCGGCGGCTGTTCCTGTACGGTGTCTCCGAGCCTGCGCGAAAGAGGATGTATGACTGTGCGTAGATCTCATGCTCCTCGGTGACTTCGACACGGCGCGCGCCCACTCCTTTCAATTAAAGCAAGAGCGGTGAGAAACTCCCGGAGAACGGCGGCAGTTTTGCGACATACCTTCAGGCCAGGCCGTGCTCGTCTTTCCCACCAGCTCGATTTCAATGCTGGAGATCTTCGTCGGCTTGACGAGCGTGAGCGTTAGCAGCCCACGAAGCATGCCAGGAGGGGCGTCGGCCTGCATGTTGCGGGGTCTGCCGGTGGCATCTCCTGCGCGGAGGAACACCACGGACTCTGCGAGACGGATGTCGAAGGCATTCTTCTGCGGCTGTTTCGTCGGCGCAGGCATGTATACCAGAGACCAAGAGGCAAGGAGACAAGAGGTGGTGGCCCGACGCGGCGGTTGGGCGGCGGACGTCCTAAAATATGGGACTGGAGTTCCGCTCCGAGTGCCTGTGCGGCCGATCAAGATCCGGCTAAGACGTCAGTCGCAGAAAATCACGAAAAAATCGACAGCGGTGCATGTGGACTCACCAACGTGTTACACTGTCGATTCGCGGCTACCGTCAAGCTACCGTCGCGACAAGGCAACGTTTCTGGTTACAGCCCGAACATGCGTGGTGAGAAATACGAGTCTAGACAGGGGCAAGTCACGGCCCGAGATCGTCACGGGATACTCACCGTTCCTCTCTGCCAGCGTTGGCGCAATATGTTGGCGCAAACATGCGCAGGAATGGTGAAAGACTGCACCGTTATCACCGCGTAGAAAACGGATGTAAGCCTTGATAGTCCGAACCAAGCAGTGCCAGGAGCAAGACGCGGTATCTGCAACCCTAACCTTACATTGACAGTGACGCGACTCCCGTCCTGCACGCTCACGATCGTCGTCGTGCGACGCTGCATCCCTGGCGCCGCCGTCCTCGCCAATGCATGCTGCCGTCCCGTCCTCGCTGCTGCGGCGCGTCCCTTGCCAGCACCGTCGCGTCTCGTCCGCTTGCTGCTGTTCTCCGACTCTCCTCTTCTCTGACCCTCCGCCGCGTCTCTCGCCCTCGCCGCGTCTCTCGCTCTCCCGCCCCTTCCGCTCGCACCTGCCACACCTGCTGTTGTCCTCGCTGCATCCGCCCGCCCGAGACGCGTCCGCCGGTACCCACAACGCACCGTTTCCGCTCGTTGCCAAGCACAGAGGTCCGTCTTCACCTTTTCTTCCCGGATCGCACGCATTCATCCACAACACTCATCTCTCCAGCTCTCTCCCCGACTTGCTTCCGCCTTCCCCCGCCCCGAACCCGCCCGCACTTCTCTACCTGCGCACCTCCGCGCGACACTCACGCATCGTGCCATCCTCTCTCCCCACTTGTTGGGCGCGACTTTGTGCACCGGATCGCTCGCTACACACCGTTCTCTGCAGCACCGCCAAACAAGCGCCCGTCAGCCTCCCCCGCACGCTCTACCGAGTCTACGTGCGACCCGCAGCCTTTCGGCGTCTCGCGCCAGCAACCACCAGCACCCAGCACCCATTCTTCGCCCGTGCACGTCGCCGCAATCATCCGCCATGCGTGCAACTCCACCCCGGGCCGCGGTACGCTCACTCATAACACCGTCCTGCCCGTGCAACGCACGAGACGACATTCATTCATCTGTGCGGTGGTACACGCGCCCGTACCGTCTTGCGGACTGCCGACGACGACCCACACTCCACGCTCTCATCACACGCGACAGCACCAGGCAACAACCATGCGACACCCATGACGGTCTCCCGCTCGCACGGGTAGGGAAGACGGCGCGTCAGCAACGCGTCAGCTGTCAAAATGTCGTGCGCGACGACGACGGCCCCCGTTCCTCTGCCCGCCTGCAGCTGCAGTGGCCGCAGTGGCCCGGCAATGCACTCCTCTTTCGACGTGCAGCCGGCGCGCCCAAATGCATCACAACCGTCCTGTGCGAGTCTACGTACGTACGTCTACTCCCCAACTACAAGACACGTGTGCTCACTGCTCCAGACCCGGCTGGATTCGCGCGCGTCGAGCGATCGTGCGGCGCGCCGTTCCTTCCCGCTCTCCACGATTCGCAGCCGTCGACGACGCTCGCAAGCCGCGAGTCTTCCTGACCCACGCGCCGACAAACGGCTCGCAAGGATGCTCTGCAGGTCACCCGTCGTCAGCACACTCCAGGACCGCCTGATCCGCAAGGAACAACTTACCTTCACCCATGACCGACACCGTGCACGACGTCCCGCACACGCAGCCCATCGCCAACGCACGCTCACTCGGCGAGCGCGTCTGCTGCGACAGGAAATTAGTACTCGCCCATTCGACTCGGTCGGACACGCAACTCACCGATGCCTCGTATCACCCGCAGCTCTCGGTCTTATACCTCGCACGATGACAGCGACCAAGTCGCCGCCGCCTTTCCGAGGCACGACGTCCGCGGAAGCGAGCACGGTGCCACTTGGCATGGATGGCCAGCCTCGTCCGTGCCACCGACGCCGACGTTCGGGCCCATGCTCGATGGCCCGCGCGTGTGGTACCTGCGCGTTGATCGGGCAGGGTCCGTGGACGTTCTTCGTTGACGGACGGATCCAGGAGGATGCTTTGCGGGGCGTACGCGACTGCCTCGTGTGTCGGGATGAGTTGGCTCGGGTTCGCCCGCCGCGCAGCCCGCAAGACGACGGCGCAAGGACGTGCCTGTCCGGCCTGCATCTCTTCGGCGAACGATACACGCAGTGCGCTGCGACGCATGCTACTCGGGGGAATGCGATCGGGACGGACTGCAGCGTCGTACGAGATGCTCGGGCATTCTTCCATTTGGCACGACAGCCTCTCGTCG